>NC_056740.1:99901560-99911560 GCF_019279795.1 Protopterus annectens
ACTAAAACTAAATGCCAAGAAATGCATAATAGTATCCTTCAATAAGTCATCCACCCCTGGTAACTATCATATTGACAACACACCCCTTAGAGTTGACCCAGTAGACAAGGACTTAGGGACACACATAGATGGTAACCAAGTCTTTGGCCATCACATGTCTACAGTGGTGAGGAAATCATTCTATGTTGCACAACGTATAAACAAAAGTATGGCATCTAAGTCCAAGGAAGTCATTGTTTCAGTGTATTTAGCATTCGTCAGACCTATCATTGTGTGCAATGCTCCCTTTGGTATGTACCTAACCAGGCATATCCAACAATTGGAATGTTCACAGAGGTTCCTCACTAAAAGAATACAGGGAGTAAGTAAAATGTCTTATGTAGACCACCTCAAGGCCCTATCCCTGTATTCTTTCTCCTACTGGCTTTTGAGGGAAGATCTATACCTGGCATATAGGGCATTGTCAGATCCCACTCTGAAGGACCTATTGCATATCCACAAAGCAAACAGCACCAGAATTACCCATTCTAAAGACTTAAACCTTGCCTGTGATATAAATAGGACCTGCTGGAGAGACAGGTATGGATCCCAGTGACTACCCCATCTATGGAACAGGGTCCCCATCCATAAGAAGCAGTGCTCCTCCCTAACCCAGTTCAAGTGCAACTTGGACAGCTGGGTGGAAAAAGTATAGTTTTGTACCTACCATAAATGTAGATGTTTGAGTGTTCACACTGCTGCAGTCATTACACTTGGGTTATCCTACCATCAGGCGGTCCCGCAGTTGGCATGAGTTTCAAAGTCTTGGTCCGGCGTCAGTTGCTGTCGCTTCTTCCCTGATGTCAGTGCGCCAGGGGTATATAAGATGCATCTGATGCCATTTTCTTCAGTTTTTCTTGCCCCAGATGTCAGGTGCCCCCAAGTAGGTAGACAATACATATTGCTAATAAAACATATATATATATATATATATATATATATATATATATATATATATATATATATATATATATATATATATATATATAAAATTACCACAATACCTTCAGTTACAAGCAAATACACCACAAAGGTTGTATAGGATAGAAAGGTATAGATAAGTCCAGCTAGGACAGAGGGGATGGAGGGAGGGTAACCTGGACTGCAGCAGTGTGAACACTCGAACATCTACATTTATGGTAGGTACAAAACTGTACTATGTTCATCATGTTACACTGCTGCAGTCATTACACTTGGGTAGAATCCCAAAGCTAAGGTTGGGTGACTGGTCTATAAAGAGTTAGGAATGGCTATGAGGTGAGGCCCTGCAGAACTGCAGTGGCAAACCCTGCTCTGGATTTAGAGTAGAGAGGCAAGTGGTAATGCTTGGTAAAGGTGTACACTGAACTCCAAGTTGCAGCTTCCAAAATCTCCTTGGTTGGTACTCCTCTGAGAAAGGCTGTTGAAGTACCTGTTGCTCTGGTAGAATGTGGCCTAATGTTATTAGGGACTGATTTTCCATGCTGTGTGTAGCAGTAATGAATATAGTGTCCTATCCATTTGGAGATAGTCTGCTTTGATATAGCCTTGCCCTGTGATCCTGCAGCATATGCTACAAACAGTTGCTCAGTTTTCCTGAAAGCTTTTGTTTTGTCCAAGCAGAAGCGTAGCTGCCTGTGTATGTCCAAAGAGTGCAGAAGTTTCTCCCCTTTATTCTGGGGGTTTGGATAAAAAGTTGGCAAATGGATGGTTTGGTTAAGAAACCACAAAAAAAAAAACAAAAAAACAAAAACTGACAAACAAACTCTTTAAAACGAAAGGAACACTATAAGAGCCGGCTAGATAAAATTAGTTAGTGCTATTTGATATAAATCACACTTTCAGCTAGGACAATGCCTCGCCTTCCTCAGACAAACAGCTAAACAACTGTTGAAACTTCCTTTTAAACAGTCAAATAAATTATGACATCAATTAACGTGGGTTGCTCGTTGCCTTGACAACGTGCCAACACCCCACCATAGTGCAAGATGTTAAAACCAAAACTATAAACTTTAATAATTAAATAACATTAAAAAAACAGAATAAAAATATTTAAATGTACAATAAAAAATACAAGTATTATTTAAAAGTAAATATATATAACATATACATGACTCTGTTTATAATAGATTAAATTTATTTTACTAGGTTCTCTTTGAATATTATTTCTTTAATAAGTCTGTCAGTACGCAAACACTACATTGGATATACCTAACCTCAAACTTCATCTTATATTGTGAAAAAAATATATTGTAAAAGGTTAAATTTATGCCATAAAAAAATACCTAATAATCTAGTAAAATAAATTTAATCTATTATAAACAGCTCTTATAGTGTTCCTTTCATTTTAAAGAGTTGGTTTGGTTAAGAGCCACACTAGATACTACCTTTGGCATAAAGGTAGGGTTTGTCCTTAAAGAAACCTTGTCTTGTTGAAAAATTATAAAAGGTTCCACTGCCATTAATGCCTGTAGCTCTGAGACTCTTTGTGCTGAAGTTACTGCCAGGAGCAGAGCTGTTTTCCATGATAAAAATTTTAGATAGGCTGTATTAGCTGGCTTAAAAGTTGGCAGGGTCAGTTTTTCCAAAACAAAATTGAAGTCCCAAGTTGGTGTTGGTGCTTTCCGGGGTGGTCTTATGTTTTTTGCCCCTTTGAGGTACTGCTTTAGCAAGCGATGAGAGAATAAAGGAGGGTCCATGTTGTAATGTGCTGAAATGGCAGAGGCGTGGATCTTAATTGATGAGAAGGATAGGCCTTTGTTCAGCATCTCAGTTAAGTATTGTAAAATCTGAGGAATGTTTGGGACAAGAGGGTCAAAGCTTTGAGCCTGGGTCCAGGCACAGAATCTCTTCCATTTTTCTGAGTAAGATTTCCTGGTGCTAGGCCTCCTGGCCTCCAAAATGACATCCATAACAGCTTTAGAAAGAGGTGTTGCCTGTTTGGTAATGAATCTGCCATGCAGCCAGGTTTAGGGTCTTGAGCTGACTGTGCAGGATCTGACTGTTTTGTTGAGTCAGAAGGTGTGAAATTTGAGGCAAAATCCATGGTGGGCCTTGAGCCAAGTTCTTTAAGATTGGGTACCAGTGCTGGCGGGGCCAGTCTGGAGCAATCAGGATCATCTGTGGTTTTTCTTGTCTGGCTTTTAGAAGTACCTTTGAAAGGAGAGGCAGTGGTGGAAAGGAATAAACTTTTAGGCTTTTCTAGCTGATTGAAAGAGCATCCACTTTTCATGCTTGTGTGTGGTAAGTCCTTGTGCAGAATTTTTGTAGTTGGCAATTCAGTGGGGAGGCAAAAAGATCTATGTCTGGGCATCCCCATTTTTGTGTTACCATGCTGAAGATTTTTGGATTCAATTTCCATTTGTGAGGGTCCATGATATTTCTGCTTAGATTGTCTGCCAGAGTATTTTTCTTTCCTGGCAGAAATTGTGCTTGCAGATGAACTTGATAAGTTACAGCTGTGTTCCACAAGGTCATGGCTTGCCTGCATAGGGGATAATAATGAGTGCCCCCTTGCTTGTTTATGTACCACATTACTGTGGTGTTGTCTGTCTTTAATAGTAATTGTCCTGGATGCAGAAGGTCCTTGAAAGCTGTTAGGGCATTTTGAACTGCCAACATCTCTTTTTGATTGATGTGAAGATGCATTTGGTCTGTGGTCCACTTGCCCTGAATACATTCTCCTGCCATGTGTGCTCCCCAGGCGTAGTCCGAAGCATCTGTTGTTAGAGTCTGCCTGGCTGTGGGTAGAGTGAAAGGCTGACCCTTGTTGAGGTGACATGCCTGTGCCCACCATTGAAACTCCTGTTGTAGACAGGGAATTATTGGTATTACCGCTTCTAAACTGTGAGCATGTTGAGTCCAAACACTTTTTAGGTACCATTGTAATTTCCTCATATGCAGTCTAGCATATGGGATTAGTAGTATGCAGGATGCCATGAATCCCAGGGCTTGCAAAATTTTTCTTGCAGGGAGATGGACTTTTTTGCCAGTAATTGAAAATATTGAGTCAGTTGTCCTTGTTTGTCTGGCGTGAGATAAGCCATCTGGGCCGTTGTATTTAAGCTGGCACACAGGAATATTATCTGTTGTGAGGGCACTAGTTTTTACTTCTTTTCATTTACTGTGTACCCTAGAGAAATCAGCAACTTTTTTACAAACGCCAGATGGTTTAGAAGAATGTCCTTTCTCTCTGCTTGAATGAGGCAGTCATCCAGGTATGGGTATATTTGAATTCCTTTTTCTCTGCAAAATGCAATTACTGGTGCCAGGCACTTTGTAAAGACCCTGGGTGCAGTAGATAAGCCAAAGGGCAGTGCAGAGAATTGGTAGTGCATTGTACCAGCTTTGAATCTGAGGTATCTTCTGCAATCTTGTCTGATAGAGACATTCAGGTATGCCTCTTTGAGGTCCAGAGTAACAAGCCAAGCCTTCTTGCCCAGCATGGGAAGAAGCTGCTGTAGTGTCAACATTTTGAATTTCGGAACATCCAGGTAAGTATTTAGAGTTGAAAGGTCTAGTATGGGTCTCCAGGCTTTGTCCTTTCTGGGGACCAGGAAGAGTCTTAAGTAAAATCATTGTCCTTGTTCCTGCTGTGGTACTTTTTGAATAGCTCTCATGTCCATGAGGGTTGAAATTTGTTTTTGAGCCACTGCCCATTGATTTTGTGGCAGGTTTGGCATTCCTTTTATCCTTGGTAAAGTGTGAAAGTGGAACCTGTAACCTTGAGACACAATATTTAGAACCCATTTGTCTTGGGTGATTGTTTGCCAATTGTGAGAAAAAAGTGCTAGTTTTCCCCCTAAGGGGGCTGCCAAAAGGGAAATGCTTGGCATACGAAGGGGGAAGTCATTGGGACCGTTTCCTATAAGGTTGAGACCTGTCCTCACCTCCTTTTGGGGTTGAGGTACCCCACTGTCATTGTCTGTTAGAGCCTTGGGGTTGAGATCTGCCTGTTGGGCGTCTGTATCTGCCTATCTGTGGCCTGTCTGATACTGGAAAGGACCAATTCTTTGTAGGCCAATTTCTGCTAAATCAAGGTGGCTGTACCTGTAAGAAATCTTTAACTGTTTGCATAGATTTAGCTATTTCCTCCATTTTCTTTAACACCTCTTCTGCCTTAACACCAAACAATGTATCATGCTGTAAAGGGGCATCCAATAATTTTGCCTTAACATGATCAGGTAAACTCTGTTCTTTTAACCAAGCATGTCTTTGAATCACAGAACCTGTAACTGTGGCTCTACAAGAGGCTTCTAAAGAACCAAAACCACATTGCAGAGTATGTTTTCCCACCTGTTCCACTGCATGCAATAAATCCTGCATTTCCTAATAGTCAGGAGCTTCTGAGCTTGCAAGCATTTTCTGTTTTAACTGAGTCATTAAATATTGTTGGTACTTAAGCATGTGAAACTGGCAATTTAAAGCCCTTACTGCTAAAGTTGCAGAGGTGTAAACTTTCTTACCCCATCTATCCAATGCTCTTTCTCTGTCAGAGGGGACTGGATTTTTTGCAATTGAAGCCTTAACCCCTTTGGGACCCTGGGAAATGGTTTCTGGGTCTGCAGAAAGGTTTTTATAAAGAAATTTGTGAGAGTCAGGGACTCTATAATACCTATCTGGATTGGCTGGTGCAGGGGGCAAAGAATCAGGAGATCAGCTGGATTCAGAGAACACATCATCCACAATATCTAGCACAGGCAGAATATCCAGGGGCCTGTGCTGAGGCAATAAAAGGAAGTCCCTGAGCCTTTTCTTGGATTCTGAATAATCCTGACTTTCCCAATGGAAATGCTCCCTCATGGTATGTAAAGTTTCCCCAAAAGAGTAATCCTCAGGAGGAGAGGCTGAAGGGATAGATTCTTCAGCATCAGAGTCCTCATAGGGGGGTAGAGAGTATCCCTGGTCTGAAGAGGAATCAGAGGAAATGGAAACCTGATCAGAGGAATCATAGTCTGTATCCTGCCTAGGCATTTTATCAGGAGGGGGATGGGAACCCCTGATTAAAGTAATAAGGTCTTCGGCCATTTTAAGCATCTGTGTCTTAGGCATGGAGGACTGTCCAGGAGAATGTTGCACTTACTTCTTTGTCTTTAATGGTGTTTTTGTCTTGGCTGTTTCTTTAATGGTAAGTTGTGAAGTTCTGAAAACACCCTCAGAAGCCGATGCCTGCTCATCGGCTCCGGACACATCTGACGGATTAGTTTCCGTAGGCCTAATACCTTGAGTTTCCAGAGGTGCCTAGTTGTCTTCACATAGGAGTCAGAGGCGGCCTGTGGCTCTGAGGTAGCAGGTGTCAGGGGCTGCGAAAGCACCTCACTGAGAACTGGCGACTGGCCTAGAAGAGGCTTTGTCATCGGTTTTGGACCTCGGATGCCTGTCTTTGCATTTTTTGAGAATTGCAGTTGTCGGATCATCTGACTGCATAGTATAATTGAACCTTCGGCCAAAATAGTGCAAAGCAAAATCAAAATGTCATTTTATAGTGCGTTTGTTAAATCTGGCACAAAACCAACAGCTAGTAACGTCGTGATCAGGGCCTAGGCATGGAATACAGTAAGAGTGGAAGTCCTTATGAGGTATTTGCTTTCCACAAGAAATACAATTATTAACTTTTTCTGACATCGGACTGAGGCAAGAAAAAAGTTTCCCCAATGGGGTACTTAGCTCTGTTGAAGACTTCGGATCTGAAATTCGACTTCGAAAATCTCAGGAGTCAGCCGACCGGCACTTGCGAACTGCTTTTGCTTCGGGCACCCCGCGGCAAGAAAGACTGAAGAAAATGGCATCGGATGCACCCTATATACCCCTTGCGCACTGACGTCAGGAAAGAAGCGACAGCAACCGATGCCGGACCAAGACTTTGGAACTCAGGCCGACTGTGGGACCACCTGATGGCAGGATAACCCAAGTGCAATGACTGCAGCAGTGTAACACGATGAACATCCAAAAATTCATCCCTTGTTTGGCATCTATGTCTATAACGGACACAGGCAACCTGTAAATGGTTTATCTCTCAGGCCAATGTTTGCACTTATCAAGGGTATCAGAACTTGTCAGAGATTTGGGATGCATAGCTAGGCTTAAAAAGTCCTTGTGGTTGTTAGCCTAGTAAACACCTATGAGCCCATGAACCTATGATTTTTTGCTAAGCAGTTGCAAAAACTCAGAGAAGAAAACTACAAACTCTCTCTCTCTCTCTCACACACACACTGCCTCACACACACACAAACACACATGAATACTTGTGCACTCTCCTTATATGTATTGCAGTAACGGAGACAATACAATGGACATTTTCTGTATGTCATAGAAATAACTCAAACAAATTTTAACACATTCCAAAGCTTACAACTTCCATCTTTTTGGATTCCAAATGGAAGATCGTTGAATTTCTTCAGTAAACCTGGAGTCTGTTCTCCTATACTGCAGCACACTACCCTTAACTGCTGTTCCAATCAAGGACTATCCCTGCATTGAGAAGCAACTTCTCTAACAGGGCCACATAAGCCATCCTCTTATACACAATTTTTATAATTCAAGAACTTTATTAGAAAAGCAAAAAGCAGCATTCTATAAGTTATACATTTTAAACATCTTTATTACATTATTTCATTTTCAAATGCAACATGGGCTCACATACAGTAAGAGAAAAGACAACAAACTATAGGTACAATTTTCATTACTATTGTTGTGTAGTATACACTTATGTTTTCTTTTAACAGTTTTCATTCACTCCAACATTACATACATTTCACAATTCCTTCCTTCCCTTAAACCTCACTTGTCCACCTAAGTGTTATTTCAACAAATTCAATTTATTTCTAAGAAATGCACTTCTTCACTTTTCTACCAGTCCTACCTCCGGTTCTTATCACCTTTCAGTATTCAAAACTTCCATTATTATAGGTGGTACAGATTTTGATTTCTGTTTTCTAATATTTGCTTTCTTGGCATCCAGTAGTATTAAACACAGTAAGGTTTTGCTATGTCTAGGCAATTAAGATCCATTACACAGCTCAGAAAAAAACATTTCTTTGAATAATTGCCTAGCCGTGTCAGTGATGCAACAGGTAGCACACTTGCCTTTATTGTTGGAAGACCAGAAGCCTGTGGGCTCTATTCCTACTCCATGGGACTGGATGGATGGCAATGCAGTGCAGCATCAGGAGGTGCTGCACTCCTGTGTGGGTCATCCTTTGGATGAGATGTTAAATTGAAGTCCGTCTGCTTCAGCTGTTGGTGGCTTAACTTGATGTAAATGATCTGCTACTGCTATTCCTACTCCGTCTGCCTTACCCTAGCTCAGATATGCATTCTGCCTGACACATAAGATAAAATGTATAGTCTCTATTTAGGGTTCTGTACTACTGATGTAACATAACTCTCTTGTATTATATCATGTATTTTATTGCCTGTTTGTTTCTAGAACATATTAGGCTCGGTCCTTGGCCCCCTATTGTTTGGCATCTACTTCTCAGAAGTACAGGCCAACATGGGAGGACTTTGGCTGACAAAGTTTGCAGACGACTGCAAACTGGGCGCCATAGTGGAAAGTGCATCGGACACGGATATCCTTCAGAAGGGACTCACGGAAACAGATAGCTGGTGCCAGAGCCATGGCCTGAAGTTAAACGCCAAAAAATGTATAGTCATACCCTTCGGGAAAAACAAGGTAACCCCAAGCTACCATATAGGTGGCAATCCACTAAGCACAGAAGAGGTTATCAGGGACCTGGGGACCCAGGTTGACAGTGGCCTTTCTTTTGACACTCACGTTGCTAAAGTGGTTAGAAAGACCTTCTACATTGCCCACCTGATCATGAAGGGATTCACATCCAGATCTAGTGAGGTCATTGTTCCTCTGTACTCTTCACTTATCAGACCAATGATCGAGTACAATGCCCCATTCGGGATGTTTCTCACCCGACATCTGCAGCAATTGGAGAGACCCCAAAAGTTCCTCACCAAAAGGATAAAGGGACTCCAAAATCTGTCATATGCTGCCAGATTGAAGAAACTCCAGCTCTATTCATTCGCATACCGTCTGCTCAGAGGTGACATGTGCCTGACATACAAGGCCATGTCCAACCCGGAATTAATGGATATGCTCCACCTCAAAAAATCCAAATCTACCAAAACCACTAGAGCAAGCGACTTAAACCTTAGCACGGATATAAATAGGACGTGCTGGAGGGATAGATTTATCACTCAGAGACTCCCTATGCTGTGGAATAAAATCCCGGTCCATGTGAGGCAGAGCACCTCGCTGACTCTGTTCAAGAGAAATCTAGACCTGTGGATGGGAGATCGTAGGTTTACCCCGGGAATCATCTCTGTGTCACTGCTGGACAGAGGCACAACAAACTAATGGGCACAGTATTTTTTCATATAAGGGGTGGCGTAAGCCACAAAAATTTGGGCTAGGCTTATAAATGCCTTAGGGCAGATAGCCTAGTATAAACCTATGAACCTATGAACCTATATTGTATTAACTCTTGGTATTATCTCTTGTAGATCTCTTGTATGTGCATATGATTGGGCTATTACGCTGTTAATTCTTGCTATTACTTCTGCTGATTTTTGTACATATATGCCGTAGAGCTCTTCTCCTCAGGCCTCCATTGAAAAAGGGCTCATCTTAGCCCAATGGACTTTCCCAGTTAGCAAACTACAAATAAATAAACAAATCTCAGTGCATTTATCAAACAGAGTAGGGGAAGTTCCCTGAGGACATAGCCAAATTTCCCCTAGTAGTAGAAATACCTAGTAGTAGAAATACATTCTAGTAATTGCCCTGAGAAAAGCCCACTAGTCTAGTGAGATTAGTTGGTCAATAAAGGGTAAATAAATAGACATGTATGGGTATGGGATATGATATAAAACAAATAGGGCACACATAGCTGGGGATAGGGTGGGGTATGAACAGCATTGTTCCAATTGCTGCCCCAACCTAGAGGGACATTACAGGGATTCATTACAC